>NW_027494515.1:0-34305 GCF_021521415.1 Bidens hawaiensis | reverse complement strand
CTAGTAAGTAACTCTAAAACTAAATATATCGATATACGGTATCACTTCATCCGTGATTGCTACGAGAAGAAGTTGATCACTAAAGACAAAATCACACCGACAAACAAAAAGCTAATCTATTTACTAAAGCTTTCGATAAAAACAGTTTTTTATATCTGTTAGGGCTTAATGGTATTAAGAACATGGGAGGTGTGAAAATAACCGTTCATCAGGTCACATTTCTTTGTAAATATTTTTAATTGTTTTTTGATTTTTGGGGGAGAAATTGGTTTGTAAAAATACAAAAAACATTTGAAAAATCCTAAAAGCCAAAAATATTTGAAAAACTATAAAATCCAAAAACAATAAAAAATGTGAAATACAAAAACAATAGAAAGTGCCTCTCAAAATGAGTTTTGAAGCATAAAAGGAAAATGATAGTACATTGATCATCTCATTCCATGTACCGAAAATACTAAGTATAAAAATCTATTGCTTAATGTTTGGTGCATTGGTAGGCTTTTAAACAAATAAGGGAATAAGTGATATAAATCTAACTAGCCTAATTGAAAGATGTGTTAGCATTCTAGCAAAAGTCTTAGTAATGAAGGCAAAATGTAATGTTAAAATTTTTCTAACATGATGTTTTTGTTTAATTGTGAGTGCAGATGGTAATACAAGATTTTGATGCTAATCACAATATTTGTGCATTTCTGGACGGATTAGATGACAAGATGGAACCTTTAAGTGTTATATTACCTATCCTTGAAAGATCGAGGATCTTTAAGGCGATAACGGCAAACACGGTGTTATATTACCTTTCTTTGAAAGATCGAGCTGTGAATGTTGGGGTTGATCAAGAATAGGAGAAAACGGTTGATATGACTCCTGATACATCAAAGGCTGCTGAAGCTGAAAAATCTCCTGAATTAGTAGTGAATATGTTTAAAAATCAGTTTCCATATCATGTTGGTTGTCCATTGCTTGATGATTGTTGATGCATGGGATTCTTTCCAAGGTAGACTCTTTCTCTTATTGGTTTTGATCCTTTTTTTGATCGCTTGTTTCTAGTTTACTTGTTTATTTACTTTCTTAGTTTAATACTAGTTTAATAAAACCCCCCGTTAATCTAATTTAATAAAGAGATGTACTTTGCAATTGAGTTTAATTAGGTTAATTAACTTAATTTATAGAGTCATGTGGGTTCGATATTTCCGGACTTACTTAGCTTTAGTACAATTGATCGGTTCACTTGCCGGTGTTTTGTGTAGTTGAGGCTCAAGTCTAGTTTTTATTACTTGTTTAATTTAGTTGATATAATTGACTATTTTTAGCACATCAAGTTTTTGACGCCGTTGCTGTGGACTCTTTGCGATTGCGTTATTAGCGTTAATTGGACTTATTTGCTACATACGTGCTATTTTTTTATTATTTTTAGTCGTAGGAGTCTAATTAAATTTTAGTTTATTTTGTTTTAGTTTTTATTTTTAGCCACACTTAGTCCGTTGCGTTTTTCAGGTTTATGCCACATCTTCGTTCGCAAGGACCACCTCTAGAGAATCTAGAATTTTCCCAGTTGAAGACTGAGGCTAGCTCGTCAGCAGAGAAACAACCGTCGGAAGTTGATTCGACACCAAAGTCATCACCAAACAGTTCACCACCGGAAAGTCCGAGAAGTCAACCAGGTAACCAAATGGCCGACGATAGGACAGTTGCTGCTCAAGCGTTCGATGGCTTAACCGGAAACCGATCATGCATCGTCATCCCAGAAATCGTCAATCCCAACTCGTGGCAGATTCCGTATACGTCATGAACAATATCGTTCAAACTAATCAGTTTCATGGGCGTGATGAGGAGGATGCACCGGCACACATTAACCGGCTTTACCGCGTTTTGAATACTTTTAATTTACAAGGTGATGCCATTTTCGTACATCTTTTACCTTTTTCACTTGTAGGGAAAGCGGCTCGTTCGCTTGACACTCAGCCACCAGGCACGTTCACTACTTGGGAAACACTGCGCTCAGCTTTTATCAAAAGATACTTCCCACCTGCAAAAGCGGCTATTCTTCGTGATCGTATTCACTCGTTTCACATGGAGCTGGATGAACAGTATTGTCATGCTTGGGAGCGTTTCCAGAACATGCTAGCTCGTTGCTCACATAATGGTCTCACACCATGGGCTCTCGTGGAGAAATTGTACAATGGGCTGAACTACGAAACCCAAGTTCGTTTCGACACGACCGCGGGAGAAAACCTAATGGCAAAGAAGAATGTCACCGAATGCAACGAGATGTTTGAAAGCTTTGCTCAATCTAATTTTTCCAAAGGGCCACATCACGGGAATTCCACTCCCGTCACTGATACATCCTCATCCGCTAGAGGTGTACACCAAATTAACCTGGATACTTGTGTGGCTGCTGCTTTGGAATCCCTAACTAGGTAGGTTAAGGAGCTGAAGGCAAAGGTTGATAAGTATGAGGTTTGTGGGGATGGACATGGCACTTTGAAGTTCCCGTTGATGAATCAAGAGGTTGATTTTATTTCTGGTCAAAACATGGTTCCAAATTCTTTTAATTGTAGCAACAATTTTAGATGGAAACCTACAAAAACCCGAATCAGAACAATTCTAATTAGCGTCCGTCTGGCGCACCACCCGGATTTCAAGCTTCTTATAATCAAGGACAAGGTCAGTATAATAATAATAATAATAATAATAATAATAATAATAATAATAATAATAATAATAATAATAATAATAATAATAATAATAATAATAATAATAATAATGGTACTAATGTTCAAAATAATGTGCAGGATTCGAATGGTGGAATTGGACGTTTGGAAGAGATGATGAAGCAAATCCTGGAGAGAGACCAAGTTACACAGAAGAAGTTTGCCGAGCATGACTTACTCTTCAAGAATCAGCAATCTGCTATTCTTGATATTCAAAGGTCCGTTGGTGATATTGCTCGTCGTTTAGAAGAGAGGCCTTCAGGTCATTTTTCTGGTATTCCTCAAAGTAATCTGGCTGCTCAATTGAAAGCCATCTCCACTCGTAGTGTTAGGGTTTTTGGTCCGGAGAGAGTTAGTAGAGAAGTTGAGAAAGACGGGGAAGACGAGTTGGTGGATGAGGAGATAGTTATGGAGTTTCCAAGAAAAATACGAGGTAACGCACCATTTATTGAGCCGCAAGTAGAGAATAGCATCAAAACGAAACCGGTTGAAGCCCGACCACCACACATCATTGACCATGCCTATGTCCCGTATCCCGCTCGTCTAAAACATCAAAGGTATATGAAAGATTACGGGCATTTTCCCAATATATTTAGCCAATTGAATATCAATATTCCGTTCATTGAAGTCCTCTAGCATATGCCTGAATATGCCAAGTTTTTGAAAGATCTTCTTAAAAGAAAGGATAAGTTGGAGGGGCTTTCGACTGTTCCACTAAATTGAGAGTGTTCTGCGGTGGTTCTTAATAAAGTACCGGAGAAATTACCCGACCCCGGCGTTTTTACCATTCCATGCCTTTTCGGAAGTGACACGACATGTCAAGCATTGGTCGATTTAGGAGCTAGCATAAATCTCATGCCGTATTCTTTATAAGAAAAGCTAGGCCTAGGAGAGATCACCCCTACACGTATGACGTTTTCTTTAGCCAATCGTTACGTTAAGTATCAGAGGGGTGTCGTGGAGAATTTGCTCGTTAAGGTTGATAATTTGGTTTTCCCCGCAAATTTTGTTGTTTCGGATGTGGAGGCCGACGAGAGAGTTCCTATCATTTTGGGTCATCCGTTTTTACGTACTGCTAGAGCAATCATTGACGTGTTTAAAGGCAAGATCACTCTTCGAGCCGGTGATGATAGTGCTACTTATATAGATAAATCCATGAGACAACCGAGTGGTCAAGAAGGTCTTATTGATCCATGTCATCCAGTTTACTCGATAGAATCATTTATATCGGGCATGGATTCACGTCCTGACGATTCCTGTTCGGTGAGTATTGTTTGGAGAAGGAGCGAGAGGTTTCGAGTTCTCGAGTAATGGTAAAGTGTGTTAGAGAACGTGATGGTGGTAAGCGAAAGGTTGAAAGGGTTTGTGGAGTTAGAAAGAAGAAGACCAAGATTGATGAATGGCCGGATCGTGATTCGGTATCCGTGAGGGCATTGGAGTTTTACCGAGGTGGAGGAAGCTCCACTCGGTACGCCACATGATTCGCATAACATTGGTTCTTGAGTGAAAACTCAAGTGTAGAGTTTGTGGATTTTCCTTTATTTATTTTTTTATTTTCTTTGAGTCACTATCATTAGCCTTTGTAGTTTGGTTGCGTCGTTAAGTCGTTCCAAGGAATCATCACTATCATGACGAAAGGTTTTGACGAGAATTCAAGAGATGCCAGGTAAGTTTAACACGTAAAAATGACATCAAATGGGCATAACAAAGACTTGGTAATTTTCTTTAAATTTTTCTTAGGCAAATAATGGCAAAAATGTCAAAACTTTCTGTTAAACACCCCCGTCGAGCCACACGACGAGTTACTTGGACCCCCCCCCCCCTCCCCCGCGCGATGCGGGGGTATGTAGCAAAGGAAGGCGTCGCGCTGCGAGTCCATGAGCTCATCCCTGGTCGTGCAACGCGGCCATGGGTGCACAGAGCAAGCTTTTTCTGTTATTTATTTATTATTCCTAGTTACCCCTTTATTTTATCATTTGGGTGTGATTCCTTGTGTTTAGTTTGGTATTTTGAGTCATGTTTTAAGGTCTAAGTTGTTCGAGTTTTGTATAAGTCATCGAGTCACTAACGTAGTTTTTTGTAGTTCTTTGTTTTTTGTTTTTAAGATTTGCTAGTTTGAAGATTGAGTGAGCTAGAGAGAGGATCCCCAAGTAAGAATTTAATGAAAAAGACATATGTGGGGATGGAGCAACTGAGCTGTATACTTCATGCTTATTTATTTTCTACTGATTATTATATTTTATATATTTATAGGTGAAATACTTTAACTGCATAATATCTATCAGTTTGATAAGATACATCTTTAGATATGTTTGTTTAATTTTGCTCGTTCATCTGTGAGAGAAGGAGTTAACAATTGTTGAGCACGTTCGAAGTTGGAGGGCATTCATGGAAGAAGACTCTAGCATCAGTTTTCATGCATATTACCAGCTAAGTCTTTTCCACTATCTAGCTTATTAACTTTTTATTTTGCTTTTGCTTTTTAGGTTTTTAGTTTTTGTAGTCCGATTTTATTTTATATTTATCTTAAGTCGTCCTTATCCTTGCATTGAGGACAATGTAAAATTTAAGTGTGGGGATATGATATTTGTGTCATAGTTTAAATTTAATTTTGAAAATAAAAATTGAAAAAGGTTTTATAAAATGTCCCTTGAATATGGTTTTTTGCATTGAAGTGAGAAATGATGATATTTATCGGAAATCGCTTTTTCAAACTATTAATAATATGAGATATATAAAAGAAAACGCACTTAACTTGGGATGTGTCGGTAGGCTCAGCCTTGAGAATGAAAGGGCAATTTGATAAAATGGTTAAAACGTAAATCTTTTGTGGGTAATGCGTTTTGTCCGTGGAAGATAAGTAATGAAAGGTCGGGTCATACTCAAGCCTCAATTATTGGTATGAAAAAGTGGAAATATTATAAAATTTTAAAAAATTTGAATACATTAACATATGATGCTTGGGTAGGTTTAACATTAGAGTATGCCATGTAGCCTGTGATATAAATCTTAAACTGCTAGTTTTAGTGTTTTACGTCTCATTGGCGTCTAGTTTTATAACCTTAAATCTTGTATTGATGGGATGCTTCGGATCCGGAGACCATGGAACTGTATGCAATCTATTCATCTGGGTATTCACAATTCCTAAGTGGGGTTGTGGATATTTAAATAAAGCTAAAAAGAGCAAACCCTTATAAGGTAATAAACCATGATCACTACGTACAAAAGTACAAATACACTATTGACTTGATCATCCATGCTGTTAGCCATGTGGGGTCCCCTTGCTCGCGTCTCATTACCATTAAGAAACAAACCACAAGGGACACGTTACATGTAAGCCCTACATATGAAATTTTGCATGCTCACCTATTGTGATGGTTCTGGGAATTGCTTGATAACGGAGATATGTCATGTTGTGGGGAACACTAGCTATTAATTAAATGTGCCTTAATCGTATATAATGGCTTCTTGGTAGACTTTGATGCTTAAGCTTAGGTGGATAAACAAAACCCTTGATCATCTTAACTATTCATAAAAAAAAGAGAGAGCAGCAAAAGTTTTAAATGTGCTAATTTTGAGGTTTAAGTCAAGTTGGAGTGGTCTGGTCCGTAAAAGCTGAAAATAAGCGGGTCTTAATTGTGTAAACCACTGAGTAATATTAATGTCGGATCTTATTTGTCCCGGTAAAGATTAAGGCATGGGTTTAAGTGGACAACAATATCGGTGATAGCGGTTTTTTGCGTTTATCTGAGCTTTAAATTAACCTATATGTTTTTAAGACTATATTTTTTGATTCTGATCCAACTTCATCAGACTTTTTCAGGGATGAAAAAAGAGTAAGTGGGGATATTTGATATACATCTATTTATACATCTCGAATCCCTTGTAATGTTATGTTTATTTAAGGCTTTGAGTTTGTTTTAGTTCGTGTTTTGTTGATATTTTATTAAATTAGGTTTTGAGTCAAGTTTATGTATATTTATCATGTTTTAAATCTGTTGGTGTCTTGCATGTTAAACCCTGATTCTTTCTATCATTTCATGTGAAGTTTAAGTTCGTTTTTGCTCATCAATGGTTACATGATTAGTTCACTTAGTGATTTGATTTGTTTCCTCATAGATTTATGGCTTGAGAAGTAAGGTGAACAAGTTCTTGAAGGTTCCTATCATTGCTTGGAGTTCAAGGAAAAGATTACACAAGATTTAACAAGTTCTTTAATAAAATATTGAAAAAAATTCGTAGCTCCCTAGCCAGACACGCCGCGCCGCGCGGCCAGGGATGGCTAGCCTGGTCGCGCGGCGCCTTCGGCTTCTGTCCAGCCATTTTTCGCAAACAAGCCCATTATGCACTATATAAACATAATGTTATAAACTTAGACAAGATATCACTAATTGCAGCCATTTTTAGGGAGAGAAGCCAAGAGATTGAAGGTTCTTTGGAGGTTGATTACATTAGAGATCAAGAAACTTTCATTCAATCAATCAAGGAAGCATTTTTAAGGGTTTTTTCGCTCTACTTTCTTCGTTCTTGTTATTTATCATGATTCTCTTTTGTTTTATTTGCTTGGGATTGTTTCTAATAATGATTCTAGGCTAGACTTCATGTCTACCTAGGTTTGATGAACATGTATTGACTTGATTCTTGCATTGGATAATTGTTTTGGTTATGGTTTCTTTATATTAATAATTAAAGACTTGTTATTGCTTTCATGATGCATATGAGTGTTTATTATCTAGATTGATTATTAACTATTGCTTCACATAGATCTTTTATCTCTCGATTTTGTTCTTTAGATTTAGGGTTTATGTTTAATCAATTACTTGGTGTTTTGATTATTATGATTGAATAGGGCTATTAGATCATAGAAGCTTGTTGATACTTGATTAAGGTTATATTGTTCTGTTGACTCCAACAGCTGTAAGGTGAGGAGTTGTTCATGTGTCTTGGTCAATCGCATACTAAGTTAGGTTTTTTCGTGACAATATTCTTGCTTGGTTATTGTGTTGATCCTTGTTCATGATGTTATGTGTTTAGTTTATCAAGTTATCTAGGGTTTAGTGTTTCATGAGATTGCTTGCATGTGATACTAGTAATTAACCCTAATTGATGATTGTGAAGAAATCAATCCAACTGATTGCTTAATAATCTAATAGTTATTCTTTAGGATTTTACTTGATGAAATCGAGGGTCCTCTAGGATTTGTTAGATGAATATGTTTAAAATTCAGTTTCCATATCATGCTGGTTGTCCATTGCTTGATGATTGTTGATTCATGGGATTCTTACCTAGGTAGATTCTTTCTCTTATTGGTTTTGATCTTGTGTTTGATTGCTTGTTTCTAGTTTACTTGTTTATTTACATTCTTATTTTAATACTAGTTTAATAAAAACCCTCGTTAATCTTATTTAATAAATAGTTGTACTTTGCAATTGAGTTTAATTAGGTTAATTAAAGTAATTTATAGAGTCTTGTGGGTTCCATATTCGGACTTACTTAGCTTTAGTACAATTGATCGGTTCACTTGCCGGTGTTTTGTGTAGTTGAGTCTCAAGTCTAGTTTTTATTACTTGTTTAATTTAGTTAATATTTAATTGACTGTTTTAGCACATCATACATTTCATCAAGATTTTAGATACGGAGCATAACTTGAATTCGGAATAAGAACCAACATGTATGTCATTAAGAAATTAATATAGTCAAGACGTATGAATGCAATCATAGTGCAAGGCCCATCACAAAATACAAATGACTAAGCCCAGAGATGATGGAATGATCAATGGGGATCGAAAGAAAGGGTTCACCAAAAACTTAAACTAAATTGTTGTCTAAATAAACTCTTGATTAGGAGAATCCACTTTTGTTTTAGCACCACATTATACGAATGGATGGGTGTCTTGATTATTAAAATTGTTTCGTCAATATTAATTAACAATCATATTATACTCATAAGTCATCGCAATAGAATTTCTTAGAATTCTCTCGCACCTGTAAATTCACAATTAAGTGATATCAAGTGTAATTGTCAATTTAGCTTACAGGATCATTCTAGTAATATCCTATTGTGGGTCATAATTATATGTATCACAAGTGTACACAAAGATACATGTATTAAGTACTAATCACATATTCCACCAATTCATTTTTAGAATCCATGCAAGGACTTTATTTTGTACTAATCACGTATTAAGTACTAATCACATATTCCACCAATTCATTACACCAAATTTTGACCAAGTCTTCATGCCATAGTTGGAATATTTACACTGAAATATTATGCATTATTAAAATCCCAGTCATAGCACCCTTGGCTTTTTCACTATTCTAAAACAGTGTTAACGTGTCGAGTGATTAGTTAATTTAATCCTTTAGAGTAGGTCGGTAGTCCATATCTTCTACTAGCACAATTGTGACTTGTTTTCTATGGCATATTTTCGTTTATGTTATTTTCAGATAACATAGATAAAACAACATTCATTATTCATTATTATATGTGTGTGACTAAATATAGGAAATAATCAGTTCGCACAATAATTAATAAATCATCCAAAAGATCATTGTGACATTTTATCTTGGAAAATTATAACTTGTTTAGAAGTTAATAATATAACTACTAAAATAGGTGTGAATACGCATCAGCACCAATCACAAGTTTTTTAATTTCCCATATCAAAATATCCAAGGCGTGCGATGCCTATCTAGATCAACAAGAGAAAATTATTGGAGGTCCAATTGATACCACTTACTCCATTAATGGTTCAAACACTTAAATTGAAACAGTTATAGCATCCACGACTGAGGTACAAAACCTCGAGAATCGATAGAGGTAGGGTCACATTGTCATCTTCAATCCACTTATTACATTAGTTAGCTATTGAATAGCCAATGATAATAAATGCAAATTGACATGTCTAGAAAGATGACATGTAGCCTAAAGCTAGTAAGGAAGTAGGTTATAGAAGCGCGTTCATGATGTCCAGCGTAACAGAGGTAGGTGGAAGCGGTCCCCCGACTCACTATTAATGTTGTGTATTTCGTTTAAAGTGTGTGAATCATGTGTTCGTGAGATAATCCATACAAGGTAATCATGATAAAATTAATATATAAATAACATGTAGAATTTATCAATTAAATTTCACATAATACATAAACAAATTAAATGCAACAATTTCTTTTGCATTTCTTATGAAAATTTGTTTATAAAATTTTCAACTTCGTGAAATGGGAAAATGTTTGTTTCGAATACTTGGGTTATAGTCTAGAAACATTTCATCAAATATTTCTAGTTCACTATAACCATTGGATCTGATACCATCTTCTGTCACACCCCAAAATCGTTAACTTGGCAACGGAAGAATTAATTTATTTAATTTGGGCGGTGACAAACGTTGTTCAACCAAACATATTCAAAAATAATGAACCATAGGTTGGACTTTATTAAATATCAGAGTTTTACACGTGTCAAACATGCACGGTTGTATTTTAGATTACAAGTCCAGCTATCATTCATTCAAACACGCAACACCATTTTCCCAAGTCCTTCACGAAGCATCCATTTTCTTCATTTACATGAAAAGTATGTTAAAAATAATTTTGTCAACACGAATATTGGTGAGTTTCTCAACTAAAAACCGGGAAGGAACATTTCTCGACTTTACACTCATTTATTCATCATTCTTATCAATAATAATATTCATTGTTCACCATTCTTTTCAATGGTAATATTCATTATTCACCATTGTTTTCAATGGGAATTTAATTTTCTATTTTACCAAAGATAGCTATATCTTTCTTAAACAAAACACGTTACAACACATGTATGACTATCATTTAAGATAAACCTAATGCATACCAAAATCAAAATATTCTCACCTTTTAAACCAGAGCGATATGAAGAGTGGGGGCGTCGCGCCGATAGTTGGGCCCTTTCTCTCTAGGTTAACGATTTTTCATTTCATAATGACTCATCCCATTTAACACAATTTGTAAAATATATAGCCCTTTTTTTACATACTTATCTACCAAAAACATTTATAAATCATTAAAATATTTAAAAGTGGGGATTTTACTAAGGCAAATCGGGCCTTATTATGTAAGAAAAATGTAAACTTGAATGTAAACAAGATGTTTGGAATGAATTGGGACAAATGAGTAACGTTTAGACCGTGTTAGAATGAGAAAACGAAGATTTTACTGCCCATAACTCGATTCGTAGGCAAAACGGCCATAACGGGACGTAAGAAAGCGATTTAGAATGGAAAGGCATGAAACGGAAAGTAAACCAATTGAATTGAATGAGCAGTTCGATTCTATTAGAAATATCATTCAATTCGATTAGAATCAGTGGTTCGATTCGATTAGAATCGGTGATTAGATTCAATTAGAATCGAGATTCGATTAGAATCACGATTCGACTAGAATTGTGCGTTTAGATTGGTTAAAACTTTATTTTTCTGAGGGATTTTTAATAAAGACACATGTGAGTTTCTAGCCCCATTTTCTTGTTATGTTTTCAGGACTTTGTGCATATTCGATGTGATTAGTTAATACACTTACCTTAAGTGGTAAGTGTATGATATGTGAATGTTTTATGAAAGATGTATGAATTATATAGGAATTCTATAGAAAAGATTAAGATATGAAAGCATATAAATATAAATATAAATATAAATATAAAGAAAAGTATGTATGGTTGTATGGTAAGAGGATGGCAGACCCAAATAATATCTGTGAAAAGAGGGTGGCAGACCCTAATAATATCTGTGAAAGGAGGGTGGCAGACCCTAATAACATCTGTGAATGGAGGGTGGCAGTCGCTAATAATAGCTGTGATGTCATAGGGCGAAAGGCTCTTTAAAACGTAAATTATGTATGTAAAGTAAGATAAAATATGGAAGTATAAAAGAACGAAAGTATGACAGTAAGAATGAAGGTATATACTTATGTATGTACAAAAGAAATTAAAGCAGGTTAAGTATGTAGTATATGAATGTATTGTATGTTGCCTGATTAACCAGAACTCACTCAATTTAGCTGACTTTTAGTATGCACGCAGGTGAATAGATTAAGGCGGCTAGCTTGAATGAAGACGCATGGCATTGGACAGAAGATACTGGCATCTTGAGAAGAATTTTATGATGTTATGTTTGATTATGTTTTTATTTTGTAAGACAAATTTGAATGATGTTAAGACAAGATTTAGAATATTATGTAATATATGGTTGACTTATTAAATTCAATGAAAAGTTTTAATTCTATCTGATATTTAGAATTATGTTTATGAATAAATCAAATGCCAAAGTAGGGCACCGAGACCGGGGCCTTACAAGTAATTGGTGTCTGATCTTTGGTAATCATAAATAACACCCACGAGAATCTTATATAGTCGAAGGTGACAACCAAACAATAAATATCTCTAGTAATACTCTGACGGTTCATTGGACCAAACAAATCCATATGAAGTCGTTCCAAAGATGTATCAATAGAGTTAATCAGCTTCAATGGGTACAATTTCTTCTTCTGTTTACTCTTTTTGCATGAAACACAATGATCAGTTAATTTGAAATTCTTCAATGATACACATCCACCAAATCATTTTCCATCAAATGATTCATTTTACAAACGTGAATGTGACCCATCCTTCTGTGCCATAAGATTGTGTCCTTCTCAGTTCCTTTGGAGACGAAACATGTTTTCGTTGAAGAAGATAATACTTTAGAAGCTATATCAATCACATAGATATCATTTGATTGAGGTGATTGCATGACAACCATGGCCTCAGGAATAACAAATCCCGGTTTGGGAATGACACATTCTTTATTAGTGAATAAAATGGTGTAATTATTATCACAAATTTGTGAAACACTTAACAAATTATGATCCACTTATCACAATAATTTACTTTCTCGAATGAAATACGACTATTTGAATACTTCATCCTCTTTTGTAATCAATCCACCTTGATTACCCGCAGACGCCACATAACCCGCTTGAATATCTTTTACATTTGTAAGGAGATTAAGGTTGCCGGTAACATGTTGAGAGCATCTAGTATCCATGTTCCATTTGTCTCCTGAAGTAGTCTTGGATGAACTCTACACATTTAAGTGGATGATTAGGTCAAAATGGCAGCACCGGCCCTAGTCTTGGGCTCGGGGCCTGTTTCCTTTCGACATACATTAATTTCGGGTTTCTTTGTCGGAATGTCATCAACAAGAACCATACTCACAATTGATTCCTTTTTTATGGTAATATGATGTGACTGATGAACTTGTTGATAAGTCAAAGGCTTCTTTGATTATGTTTTAGATACTCATCACGGGTCACATCCGAATCCACATTCATACAAATCGGTTTAACAAGCTCAACCAGTTTGCAAGTTACTTTAGAATCATTTAATTTAACATTCACAGTCTTTGTTGGAAGAATATCATGAAACATTATTTGAGTATCTTCAAGCTCAACTTATGAAGGTTGTGTTTCTAAAATACTTTTAGTCAAAGGAACTTTGTTCTTTGATCAAAGGTTTCTTGATTGGTTAATTCCACATTGTTTTGCAACATGCCCGTGTTAACCACATGAGAAACAAGTTCTCATATCCACAAACATTGGTGGTGACATAGCAGGTGTGTGTTAAACTTCAGGTTGACTTGAACCTGTTTTTACCTTAGAAGAACTCTTTTGGTTTGAAAGCTTGTTTTGTAAAAATCCAGATTGGAACAATCAGAAAAACTCTAAAGTGAACGTATTCCAGTTGAATTTACAACTGCATTGGTTTTAGAAATTAATTTTTAATTTTGGAATTTATTCTTGTTAACCAACTTTGACATTTCAAATGCCTTATCAAGTACATTCAAGCTTGAAGTCTCGTCCTTAAAGATACTCTAAATTAGTACAAGTTTGATCAAACTTAAAGGGATATCATTTTCGTTTAACTCTGTATACACCCCTTTCATTTTGTATACCCTATAATTTTTTATTTTAATCTCAATTGGATTTACGAAACTCATCAAATCTTCATCATAAATCACTGGTTTTTTAATTTAATCTCACTTACGTTAGAAGTGTGTGAACCATACACAGCTTTCTCAAATTCTTGCGGTTCACAAATAATATCATTAGAAAGTGGAATACTCTTTTCTTTATGTATCACATCTGGTTCAACAACATCTTCAACTAAAACTCCATAATCAGTTTTAGAGAAAACTAGATTACTTTTAACATGAGATTCCAGAGTTAGCTTTTTAAGAGTTGATTTTTTGGGTTTTACATGTTTAGATTCTTCCTTTTTGTTTACCTTAGTCACATTCACAGGATCAATAGTCAAAGGACTATCAATATCAACTTCCTCACGATCTCCCGTTACTGGAATCTTAGTATAATCATCTTCAAAAGGAGGAGGAACTTCAACAAATCCCAAACTATTGTTACTTCCCTTTTTTCAACCACTAACTTCAATTATTTCATCTAACAAAAAGGATGAATCCATAAATTTACCCAATTTGTTCTTCAACTCTAGAATTTTGTTTTCATGTTCAGTAATCTTGGTTCTCTATTTCAAGATATCGTGAAATTGTTAATTAGTAAGAATTAAATTGACCAAAACCTTTGCTTTCAAATCATGATAACTGTAAGAACAAGCATCAATTTTGGCAACTGATTTCGTTCAATCTCAGTTGCTTATCTATAGTTATCACGAAGAATGGTCAAATCATGCACTAATGTCTCATTGTCTTAACGAATAGCCACAAGTTTAGACTTGTTTTCATCACAATGAGAACATTTCATGTTCAAAGGTTCATCAACGCTAGATGACATTACATTAACAGAGTTAACTAACAAAGAACCAGAAGAGTTACAACTTACCTTTTCAGTATTTTCCATGCAAGTGAAAGCTTCTGACTGCTCTATGATGGAATCATCTGAATTATTTTTAGTTTATGATTCTTCACTCTCATCTAATAGCTTATCTCCACTTGCATCTTCAAAATGTTTAGCTTGCTCAAACATTACCGGATTTGATTGTTATCCTCAGAAGATATATTCCACAAAAGCCTTTGAGACTAGTCAATTCCTTTCGTGAGCAATCAACGCCTGTTATCAGTTGGCTTGACTAACTCAGCCCCATTTGTCTTCTCCTATATACTCAAAGTTGATATACTTCTGGTTTTAGTTTCTATCTTGAGTCATAGGGTTTGAATACTCCTTCTTCAGTTTGTCAAACTCTTTAGCAAAATGATTGAATTTCTGGCAATTGTAACACTTGACCTTTTATTTATCAAAGCTAATTCCTTTGTTCATCACATTTATGTCTTTTCTCGTCTTTTTCATGAACTTCTTGACTTTCCTTAAAATCATTGCCATATTCCATTTGAGATCCATTAATTCAAGATTATCTGGATCGACCTGATTATAGTTCTTATTAGTTTCATCACTCGTAGCAATCTTCCTACCCACCAATCGTGCGTATGAAGTCATAAAAGCAAGCATGAAGGCAAATTGTTGTACTTCCTCTTTCATGTTCACATTCAGTGGTTGCGACTTTTAAAGAATTGTACCAGATGAAGAACCACGTCCAGATGCCATAAAAGGGACTTTAGGAATAGCATCAGCACTTTGAAGAATCTCTTGACTTGTTTGAAAATAAAAAGTTGTGATTGGTATAGATGTACTTCTTGAAGGAAATGCTCCCCCATAAAGAGTTGGATCTTGATTATCTTTAAAAAAATTGACACTTCAAGTCAAACTCTTTTTCTTCTAATTTTTGTACAAACTCCATTGTTGTGACTTCTTCATTTTAAAGAACCTGTTTTCTTTAAGCATAAGCAAGTGCGTGGAACATGAAGAGGGTAAAGCTTCTTTACAATATCAATCTGATTAATCTCACTTGGAGGCATTTTGAAAATACTCATCTCAGCTAATAAATGACAAGACCTTGTCAATAATTCAGTCATAGTTTCTCCCCTTAACAAACAAAAGTATCTTAACTAAAACTTTAGCATCGATTTCTTGTTGTCTTCGGAATTCCCCATGCTCCTCACTTTCAAGCATTAAAATAAGGAAGCACATACTTTAATGCTTCTTACTTGATAAAAAATGTTTGCAGGTAAATCCATGGTAAATGAATAATATGCCCTTGTTTCAATTTCGTAGTCTTTCTTTTCAGTCCATGCAACAAAATCACTACCAACCAACACAAGCTTATAGACAATATCCAAACTCTGCATACAATCCGGATGAACAGATCCCAAGTGAGATTTAAACCTTGGTTCCCATTTTGGGAATCACATAAATTCAATAGTTTTGGGCATTCGGTTTAAGACCCGATCTCATAATCTAGGTTTAACATTTTTTGCATTAAAGCGTTTTGGGACGTAAGTGCATAAAAGATTGTCATTTTGGAAATTCAAGGGTTAAAATTGTCAATTTTGAAAATATGGGGTGAAAATTGACAATATGTGAAAGTTGAGGGTAACCAATGAGTATACTTTAGGTACCGAATGTGGTGTGTAAGTGTAACGAATGACTAATAATGAATGGTACTATTCACACGAATAAAGAAAGAAACGATTGTGGTTAACAAGTAACGAATGGAACAATGACGAATGAACCAACAAATGAATGCTATTTTTCACGCGAATGAACGATAATGGATGAGTGTAGCGAATGAAGGTTTAGTGAACAAATGATTAAATGTAGTAGCGAATAGGTTGTTGCGAATGTTTAATAGCCGTCAAAATGGTTATAACTGTCAAACGAATGAGTTGTTGAATCTAACGAATCAGCTCAAGAAAAGAACGAATTAGCATTCATATCTTCATATCTTCAAACACCTTTCCATATTCAAACTCAATACCAACCAACACCTATTCAATTCAAACCTAAACTAAATCTCCCAAATTACCACTCAATCAACTCATCTATATATTCTAAACATCATCAAACCAATCCAAGCCACAAACACAAACCAAATCTCGTCCAGTTCTACCAAAAAGTCAGTCAAACTTAACCTCTGTTCCAGCGTAAAATTAATTCAACGGTTTACGAAGAACTAATACAATTTAACACTATCATATGTTCATATTATCATCATGAACAATCCTATTGTCAAATTAATACTGATTATGATGAATTCAATACCTAATTGAATGAGTATATAATGTTAATAGTTCAAAATCATATTTCAATACATTTAAACACAACTAACAATAATCAATATATCAATTGTATCGTAGATGATTCCTCATCACAATTCAATCAGACGGTGGCTCTTATACTGCTTGAGGAACAACTAATCTGATTCAATACGTTTAACGATCTAGTCATTTGATATGAGTTGCGATTACATCTCGATGATTATGTTAACTGTGTGTAACGGTGTGTGTTGAGAGAATTTTTAGAAGACTAACAAGGCTCAGATGATAATAATAAAATCTGTTATAAATTAGACAGGCCTAACGAATGAGCCTCTCATTCGTTATCATTAGTTAATTTCATTTGTTAACATCCGCTAACGAATGAACCTTATATGTTATCTGTTATTCGTTAACATATATAACGAATGTAGATTAAGCAAAGAGGTCTCATTCGTTAGACAAGGCTAACGAATGAGCCTTTACATTAGTGACAAAAATACCCCTAATACATTATTCTGACAACCAAAATACGTTATACGAAGACTGTGAAGCAAAATCGTGTATCAGCAATTGAGAGCACAAAGAAAATGATGCAATTGTTGGTCTTATTGGAGTTATGAGAGCACAAGGAAATCAAATTATTGACTTCTCAAAGCTACAAATTGGTGATGCCGGTGCTAAAATGTTAATATATCCTTTATTAAAGGTGATTTTGTCCACACAGTTATATATCCTTGTATTGTTGTTAGAAAGTTGTTTTCAGATCGCGACGTATCGCACGGGTTCCCTACTAGTGTGTGTGTGTGTGTGTGTGTAGGGTTTTGATCAAAGGAAATGTATATGTTGAACACTTGGTTGAATTGAGAAAACCCCGAAAACTCAATGTGTTGCTCCAGTACCTCTACATCTACATTTTTGATTCTTTGGTAACTTTTTGCTTAAGGGCAATTCCATCCATTTCTTTCTTTACCTGTCAGCACCTTTTATCTTATCACCTTCTACAACAGGATGTCACCAACTTCCATAGTTTGAAAAGAAAGCCAATAAAAAATCCACTGTACTACATCCTTCATTTTCACACCCATTTTTTCATAATCAATTAATCATCTTCCAAAAATGAAAAAGCTTTCATGGTTCAGCATCTCCATAAATGGATCAAGAAAAAGCAGTCACATGTTGTTTTTAACAGATTAACTATGTCACAACCCATCTAACACCATCACCGCCACGCATCCCCTTCAAACAATTAAACCCCTAGGCCCCTTTTGTACCATTTTCTCAACACCACCATCTTTTCTAGTGAAGCACCTCTAAATCGTCGGAACCACCTCTAAACAATTTAAACCCTAACCCGTTTGGACGAAACCGGAATACCTTATGCATGGAGGCAAAAATGCTACGTGGTGCGGCGGCAACGCTAAGTGATGTGGCGGTGTATGGAGAACCACATCAACATCTACCACAATCACCAGATTTGTTGGCGGCATCATCAGAACCGGTGGAAAAGATGATGCTTGATCACATTTTCATCGTCTCTAGTTCATATTGCCATCTTCATATTTGTATCTTCATTATCTTCGATCTGAACGCTAGCACCGATGTTTCTTTAGATCTCGTTGGTTTTGTTTCAACCAGCTTTTTAGATCTGAATCTTCACCGACACTATTTCACCATCGATTTCAAAGATCCGATATTGGTTTGTTATTCCTGCCAACAGTTTTTTGCTGACGGATATTTTGAAGTTTTGTTTTGACCAAGTATTTGAGTCTTTTTGGTGGGGTTTGTTTACATACGAGATATTTTAGTGTTTTAAATTGAATATTCAAATGTATTTAATTTGGTTCATTTTAGCAGGCTTGTTTCATGCTTCAATTTAGTCTTGATATTTTTATTTTTTTATTAAAATAAAATAATTAGTTTGATTATGGAATTGAAAAGGTTAACAGCTAAAAATATAATGCATAAGTTCAAGTTTAATTGTATGTAAATTAGTTGTATGTAAAACATTAAGAAAACATATATTTAATTTGGAATGTGGAATTAATTCATTTGTAATATCTTTGAAAAAAACATATGTCCGGAAAACATATGTTTAACTAGGAATATTGAATTAATCTGTATCTAAAATGATTTTAAAACACATGTTCGAAAAACATATACGCGAAAAATGTTCAAAAACGTACACTATCAAAAACTGGAGAGAGAAATAGATATGACTGATGACTGACATAAAGTATAAATAACTTGAATTACTATCTTGCCCTATTTTTTAATACACGAACGTCTCTCGCTTTCGTCTAGTGGTCGGTTTGATTGTGGTAGTAGCGAACGGGTTTTACAAAGAACGAATACTTGGTTAATATTAACCGAATAAGTCTTAGAAGCATGTTTGAACGTATAGGATTACCGCTGACTTATGCGTTTATACATAGACGTATACAGTTGATGGATACTTGGTTTTTCGCACTTACACACTTAATACGGGCTGTTACTTGAGGACATATACGTAAGGTTGTGCGTGGGAAGATAGTGGACGTATAAGTGAATGTATACTTATACGGGTATATGATGCGATGGGCTCTCACATTGTTTATTTGCCACATACAATATAATCTGCATGTTAAACGGCTATATGGAAATATATAATGATAGAATATTGATTGGTTGCACATTTTCAAGTCTGCACATATTGCATATGGGATATCACGTGTACTTTTGTGGCTGACATCTTATACGTTGACTATTGCATGTGTTATATGGATGAACTCTTATAATGAACTTACACTGCCATATAAGTGAACATGAAACTTATACGGGTACCAAAGCTAGTAATTGTCTATAAATAGGTTGTTAGTTAGTTAGTTTGTTAGGCTTCTTGATCAGTTTTCTCTTATTGTTATATTTTCAGATTTTGTTAGCTCGTATGCTTAAACGTTCATATCTTTTGTAATCACGTGATTTGGATTAATAAACTATGGGCTTAAATGAGATATTATTGTGTTATTCATCTTGTATTGATTTCCGCTCGATACATTAAAGAGTTGAATCAGTATCGTTAAGATCGTAACTTGATTTTGATCCGTCTCACAAACTTTTAATTGGTATCAATGTCGTGTGGCTTCGATTCTACTCATCGACAACTTTTTTATTCATTCCCTTCGTTAACCGAAGCTTGATGATGCCATCAATAGAGGTTGGATATGAAAGTCTTAAATCGTTTATGCCTTATCTTCACATGTGATAACACAATAGTCTATCATTTATATATAAGTATATGTCATATTCGTTATTTGGTTCCACATACTTATATGAAATAGGAAATATACGAGCGTTCATGATCACAAGAACATAGATGAAAGCGTTTACGTATACGCTCTCCTCACTTACATATTGATGATTTAACGATTCGTGTTGAAGATAAGAACTAGAGATTCGATAATCGGAATGCGTGATAGTAGTGATGTTGACAATTTGTGTTTTTGAACGACCGAGTTTAAACCAATATTATTGAAGGTTCGAGAAAGACAACTGTTTAAACGAACAAGACGAAGAACAATCCGAGGGGGAGCCTATTGATAGACGAACGTCTTTCGCTTTTGTCTTGTGGTCGGTTTGATTGTGGAAGTAGCGAAAGGGTTTTAGAAATAACGAATACTTGGTTAGTATTAACCGTATAAGTCTTGGAATCACGTCTGAAAGTATAGAATTACTGCTGACTTATGCGTTTAGACATAGACGTATACGGTTGATGGATACTTGGTTTTTCGCAATTATACACTTAATATGGGTTGTTACTTGAGGACATATACGTAAGGTTGTGCATGGGAAGATAGTGGACGTATAAGTGAATGTATACTTATACGGATATATGATGCAACGGACTCTCACGTTGTCTATTTGCCACATACAGTATAATCTGCATGTTAAACGGCTATATGGGAATAGTGATGATATAATGATAGCATATTGATTGGTTGCACGTTTTCAAGTCTCCACATATTGCATATGGGATTTCACGTGGACTTTTGTGGCTAAAATTTTATTCGTTGACTTTTGCATGGGTTATACGGATGAACTCTTATAACGAACTTACACGGCTGTATAAATGAACATGTAACCTCTACAGGTACTGCAGCTGGTAATTTTCTAGAAATAGGATGTTAGTTAGTTATTTTGTTAGGCTTCTATGTTAGTTTTCTATTATTGTTATATTTTCAGATCTAGATGAAAGTCTTAAATCATTTATACCTTATCTTCACATGTGGTAATACAATAGTCTATCATTCATATATCATTCATATATAAGTAAGTATATGTCGTATTCGTTATTTGGTTCCACATACTTAAATGAAATAGGACATATACGAGCGTTCATGATCAAGAGAACATAGACGAAAACGTGTACGTATACGCTATACTAGAGATTCGATAATCGAAATGCGTGATAGTAGTGTTGTTGACAATTTGTGTTTTTGAACGACCGAGTTTAAACCGATATTATTGAAGGTTTGAGAACGACAAATGTTTAAAAGAACAAGACGAAGCAAAATCCGAGGGGGAGTCTATTGATATACGAACGTCTTTCGCTTTCATCTTGTGGTCGGTTTGATTGTGGTAGTAGCGAACGGGTTTTACAAAGAACGAATAGTTGGTTAATATTAACCGAATAAGTCTTAGAAGCATGTTTGAATGTATAGGATTACTGCCGACTTATGCGTATATACATAGATGTATACGGTTGATGGATACTTGGTTTTTCGCACTTATACACTTTATACGGGCTGTTACTTGAGGACATATACGTAAGGTTGTGCATGGGAAGATAGTGGACGTATAAGTTAGTGTATTCTTATACGGATGTATGATGAATGATAGCATATTTATTGGTTTCACATTTTGAAGTCTCCACATTTTGCATTGGGATTTCACGTGGACTTTTGTGGCTGAAATCTTATACGTTGACTTTTGCATGGGTTATACGGATGTAACGTGTGAGATAGAATGAGGAAAATGGGATAGTGAAAAGGAACTCTTATAATGAACTTACACAGCCGTATAGGTGAATATGAAACTTATACGGGTACTGAAGAGGTAGGTCCCAGCAGAGCCCAGTTGGACCCGCAAGACTCACCTTGAAGAGGGACGTTTGCGCAAGGACCAACTGGTTCCGCAGGACCCACCATGCTCAGAGATGAAGACCTTACGCGCAGTACGCCAGCTGTTCCCGCATGGAAAGCCTCCCAATGGTGAAGTATCCCGCCTGTCCCCGCAGCTGCGGATACAAGCCATCAGGGAAGGCTACCCGCACTAATAGCAAGGCTACACGCACAAGGCACTCAATAATTCAGTGTCACCTGAAGGAATGAGCAAGGCGGGAATACTCCCGCCCAAATGAGCCAGTCTGTATGCTTCTGGAAGATCTTTTGTACTATACCTGCCAAGGTATGGACAAAATAGACAAGATCTGACCAAAGCAGCCCATGAACCAATCACAGGGTGACAGGTCACCGACAAACAGTACGAGGAGCATGCTCTAGTACTGTTTGTCACTATTAGCCGCTACCTACTCACCAACCCTTGTCGCGGCACGCACATAGCCTGCAGTTGGTAGAAAGGGAACAGTACACAGCCGGCCTTGTCACTATCAGCCGCTGCCTACCCACCAACCAGCATGGCACGTGCGTAGCCCATAGTTGGTAGAACAGGAATATTATACAGCTGGCTGTACCTGCTTGGAAACCTACCTTCAGCTATAAATACTCCAACACCTTGGAACGGTAGGATCATCTGGTATTTTACCTTCACTAGTTATTTCTCTCAATATACACTTATATTCAGAGCAATCTAGTCTGATTCTCACGCCGGAGGGTGGTCACAAGGAGGAACCCCTCCCCCCCTTCTCAGTGACGAGCTCACGGTGTAAGTTTTGCAGGTCATCTGAAGAACATCCTTCTTTGCCGGACCTAACCCTCGTGGGAAACATTACTTAACCCCCAGATTATCCGTAATCTGCCCGGGGTACATTAGTGTTTCTTCATTGGCGCCATCCGTGCATAAAAGCTAGAACTAATTCTCAGTTTTTTCAAAATTTCAGAAGAAATGGTTAACGTTACTCCGGTCCCAAGGCCAGTAAGTGACCAAAAAACCCCGGTAACCACAACCCCAGCTACTGGGGGGAACACCGGCGGTTATACAAATTTTACGAACACTACCCCGGTTACCCAAGCCGGGGCAAGTGTAGTAAACAATATTTCACTGGGGTTCACTGATGCCCAGTTGGAGAAACAGGCGAGGCTCCCTCGCCAAACACTCGATCAAGTTAAGGCGTGGGCCGAGGCACGTCAGAAAGAGTTCCAAGCTGAGTTGGATGAACGCTTGCGTTCACTCCAACAGGCTGACGAATTCGGAAATACTCGACAACAGCTCAACATGAACAGTGAGTGCGAGTACTCGGACAATGATCGGGAGGAATCCGACACCGACGCAAACCCTCGCCATAGGGCGAAAGGGAAGCGTAAGAAAACGGACTTCCAACCAAGAAGGAATTTTTGAGAAACCTTCAAACCAAGGAACGCGGGAGGAAACCCACGTGACTTCTCCAAAACCTTTAGACCAACTGCCGCAAATGCGGGAAAGTCCAAGTTTGCAAGGGACATCGTGGAAGCAATCGCCCCGAGAAGTGCCAAACAGATGTCCAACATCGGTACTTATGATGGTCTATCCGACCCAGACGATCACTTGAAGAGATTCATAGCGGGGGCAACCGTCAGTAACTGGACGGAACCCACGTGGTGTTATATGTTCCAAATGACGCTGGTTGGAGCGGCCAGGGTGTGGTTTGATCGTTTACCGGTCCACCACATCTATGATTGGGCGGACTTTCAACACAAGTTCAGCCAACACTTCAGTCAATAGAGGAATTATACTGAAGAGCAGTGGACGATCCTCAACTGCGTGAGAGAGGAAGATGAATCTTTGCTAGACTTCATCACTCGCTTCAACTCCAAAAAGCTGAGTCTGGGCAACATAGGTGAAGATCTTGTTCGCGCCGCTTTCATCCAGGGCGCCGAATACCCGGAGCTTATCCGCACATTGACAGGTAAGGACGGCATGCCATCCACATGGGATGCCATCATGACGGCGGCCAAGCGCTTTGCCGAGACGGAGAAGCAACTGGGTAGGGATCTTCCCCAAAGTACACATCTCTACACGCAGAGGACCAGAGAAAACAATGTTCGGATCGCCCGGCAGAACAAGAAGAGGAAGCTAGGTATTTGGCAGTCAAGGGTAAACTTTGACACCTCATCCAGCTCTCGCCCTCTTGTTGGCGGAAGGGATAACACGCACCCTTCAAGCCGAAAACACCGGTGGACGCCACTCACCAAAAGCGTCACGGAGATATTTGCCACCGAAAAACTGCCATGGCCAAAAGCTCCAATGATCCGACAACGACCTAATGCGGATCAGAGCAAATTCTGTGACTTCCACGGGACAAAGGGTCACAGTACAGAGGAGTGTACATCCTCGAAGGATGTTGTTGAAACATTCGTCAAGGATGGAAGACTTGCACACCTTGTGGCATCAATCAAGAATGGAGGAAGGAATGATAACCGGTATAAAGGCAATGGACGAAAGCCCGTTGACATCAGCATCCACATGGTTCATGGCAACATCAGTGAAAGAAAAAGACGAATGACAGAACCATGTGAATGGAAGGAAGCTGAGGTACGCTTCCTGCGAGTGCCAGGAGGACCCAGCAAGGAAGGCCCCATCGTCATCAAAAGCCAGCTGGGGCATTACATAACTTCCCGCACTCTTGCGGACAACGGCGCCTCGTCAACGGTTATGTACAGGCAGTTCTTCGACAAGCTAGACGACGAAGACAAAGAGCGCCTGGAAACGGTTTACGCCTCAATGGAAGGGTTCGACGGCAGCACAAACACCCCCTGGGTATCCTATCTTTCCCCGTCATTCTCACGGACGGGAAATACTCCCGCACAGAAGACGTGGACTTCGTCGTAATGAGGAAGCCACATCATACATACGACATTCTCTTCGGGTGAGACGGAATGGCAAGATTCAACGCCGTGGTATCTTCAGTCCACGGCATGATGGGATGGCCAACTGCTCAGGATGTAGCGATGATCACCGGTATCCCCCAGGTATGCATCGCATCCGTCTCATCTATACCCAAACCAAAGATGGCTAAACCAACCATTACCAAACCAGAAAAATGGGCCCTCAATGGCAGTTACCCTGACCAGGCTGTTACAATTGGCCCAACAATCGCTGATCCTACGCGCACCTTACTCAAACGCTTATTACAAAGAAACGCTGACATCTTCGCGTGGACACCAGCTGATATGACTGGTGTACCACGAAGTAAAGCAGAGCATAAGCTCAAGTGTGACTCGGCTTTTACGCCAGTCATACAAAAGCGCAGAGTAATGGGGGCGGAACAGGCTAACACGTGTAGAACCCAAGTCAAGGAACTCCTTGACGCGGGTATCGTACACGTTAGTAGATATCAAACATGGGTTGCAAATCCCATTATGGTACCGAAGGCTAACAAACAATGGCGCATGTGTATAGATTTCAAAGATTTAAACAAAGCATGCCCCAAAGATTGTTACCCGTTACCCGAAATTGACCTCAAAGTGGATTCATTAGCACCGTTTCGCCTTAAATGCATACTTGACGCATATAAGGGGTACCATCAAATCCACATGGCTGTAGATGATCAGGACAAAACCGCATTTCGGACGCCCGATGGCACATTTTGTTATCAAATGATGCCATTCGGACTTAAGAATGCAGGGTCCACATACCAACACCTGATGGACAAAGAGTTTCATGCCCAAATTAGGAGAAACTTGGAAGTCTACATGGATGATTTGGTCATCAAAAGCCCTGAGCCAGAAGCGATGTTGAAAGACATCGAAGAAACTTTCAACACGCTCAGAAAAATAAACATGAAGCTCAACCCGAGCAAGTGTTCCTTTGGGATGGAAGAAGGGAAGTTCATGGGAGTCATTGTTACTAAAGATGGCTTCAGAGCGAACCCTGAAAAGGTTGAAGCCATTATCAAAATGGAATCACCTACTACCATCAAGCAAGCTCAGACACTGAATGGACGCCTAGTCGCACTTAACCGCTTTTTGTCAAACCATGCGGATAGGTCGTTCCCATTCGTGTCAACATTGAGAAACTGTTTAAAGAAAACGCAATTCCGCTGGACACCAGAAGCGGAAGCAGCTTTTCAGGAAATTCGGTCATGCTTGATCGAACTCCCAACGCTCACAGCACCAGAAGCGGGGGAGGAATTAATCATATACCTTTCTGCCACAGATAGAGCAACCGGGGCAGTCCTACTAGTAGAGCGGAAAGGTGTCCAGATGCCTATTTACTATGTTAGCCGTGTCCTAACAGACGTAGAAACCCGGTACTCCACCTTGGAAAAATTAGTCTTAGCACTTGTACAAGCTTCACGCAGACTGAGACGATATTTCCAGGGTCACCCAATCACCATTCTCAACAACTTCAAACTCGCAAACGTTCTAGGCAAACCCGAATTATCGGGACGTCTAGCCAAATGGGCAATTGAGTTGGGGGAATATGCGATAAAGTACAAGCCAAGACCAGCTATGAAAGGCCAGGTCCTGGCCGACTTTATTGCAGAAGTCCCCGCTTCGCGGGAGAAAGAGTGCCAGGAGGAGGCTCAACCCTCCCCAGCACAAGACATCAATGATGTCTGGCGACTCTATACCGATGGAGCAGCCAGCAACGAGGGTTCAGGCGCAGGGTTGAAATTAACCAACCCAGCAGGCCAAGAATACACTTACGCTATTCGACTAGACTTTCCAAGTACGAATAACGAAGCCGAGTACGAAGCATTCTTGGCAGGGCTGAGAATTGCGCGTAAAATGGGAGTGAAAAACTTGGAAGCCCACGTAGATTCCATGTTAGTAGCCAATCAGATAAACGGAACGTACACGGCCGTGAACGACACAATGGCCCTTTACCTTGCACAAGCAAAAACCCTTATGCGCGATTTTAATGATTGTAAAGTCATACACGTCAAACGTAGCGAAAACAAATCTGCGGATGCGTTAAGCAAGCTTGCATCATTAGCCTTCACCCATTTGGGAAAGGACATCCGCATTGAACTCCTTGAAGCACCATCAGTCCCGCACAAGGAAATTTGTGTCATCCAAACCGGTACAGAAACGTGGATGACACCAATAATAAATTACCTTGCAGCGGGTATACTACCAGAGTCAAAAACACAGGCAAGAAAAATACGTTGTAAAGCATTAAACTATCAACTCAACGATTACATCCTTTGCAGACGTAACTTTCTTGGCCCACTCTTAAGATGCGTGGACAACCAGGATGCTGACTACCTCCTAAGGGAAGTACATGAAGGCATCTGTGGAGTACACGCAGGTCCACGCGCTGTTGTAGCTAAGCTAAACAACGCGGGATACTTTTGGCCGGGGATGCATACGGATGCGCTAGCATACATCAGAAAGTGTAGGTCTTGCCAGCTCTACGCACCCAACACGCATCACCCGAAGAATGAACTTGTTCCAGTCACCTCTTCATGGCCATTTCAGAAGTGGGCCATCGATGTGACAGGCCCATTTCCTACAGCAGCAGGAAACGTTCAGTTCCTAGTGGTAGCCATCGACTACTTCATCAAGTGGATAGAAGCAAAACCCTTAGCCCAAACAACCGCAAAACATATTAAAAAATTTATTTGGGAATTTATTATTTGTCGTTTTGGACTTCCACAGACTTTGGTGAGCGATAACGGCACCAACTTTGCTGACAAGAAGCTACAAAAGTGGCTAGAAGAACTTCAAATCACCCACACCTTTACCTCAGTGGCACACCCGCAATATAACGGTGAGGTGGAAAGAGCAAATAAAAGCATCGTCGAAGGCATAAAGAAAAGACTCCTAGAACACAGATCCGGCTGGGTAGACGAAGTTCCACACGTCCTTTGGGCAAATAGAACGCTGAAAAAGGCCAGTACGGGAGAAACCCCGTTCAGCCTCACTTATGGCACTGAAGCCATGGTCCCAGTCGAAATTGGTTTGCCCTCACCAAGGGTCTTAATTCAGCCAGAAGACAATGATGCGGAAAGACGGTTAGACCTTATGCTAACCGAGGAATGCAGAGACTTAGCCGCAGCGCGTGAAGAAAACTACAAGCGACAAATGCAAAAGTACTACAACACGCGGGTAAAACTCTGCAACTTCAATGTAGGAGACTACATATTGCGTAACAATGAGGCTTCAAACCAAGAGCGCCCAGGAAAACTGGCACCGGTCTGGGAAGGACCATACATTATCAAGGAAGTTTTAGGAAAAGGCGCATACCGGCTCGAAAGGCTCGATGGCACTCCTATCCCAAGAACATGGAACGGAGCTCAATTACGCAAATGTTACATGTAGATCAATTCCAAATTTGTAAAGAAAAGGCCTAGAGCCACTTCTAATGGAAATGATTCTCCTTTCACATTGTGTTGATAGCCTTACCTTTATACTTATGAACTTCCCACGCTGCTATGCCGGTATTCACCGCATAAATATGGGAAGTCGTTGCGTGTGGAAGGCGGCAAAACCCGCATAAACACATAAAACGGTAAAAATTTCTAAGGAAAACCTTCACGCAGGTCAGCTATAGGTGAAGTTTGGTCATCCCAATAAACGAAAGTGACGGTCCTACCCGCACAATCATGATAAAGGAAACTGAACATTGACCTATTGGCAACCGCGCGTCGAAAGGTTAACTTATTCAAAACACTTAGAAAATTTCAAAGAAAAGGATGAGGAAAACTTCCACGCAGGTCAGATATAGGTAAAGTTTAGCCATCCTACTAAGTGCAAGTGACGGTCTTACCCGCACAATCACGAAAGAGGAAGCAAAACTTTAACTTATTATCTGCCACGTTGAAAAGTTAACTTATCTAAGTACTAAAGAAATTGCTAAGTTAAATCAGAATATGCGTGAAATAAACAAGGCAAGGCATTAGCAAATAATCTTTATTCCATCAAAATTCAAATATTACAAAGATTGTTGGGTACATACCCGCATACAAAAGAAGCTATACAAAAATAAAAATCTACTCTAATGGTGGAAAGGGATCTAAAGGATCAAGCTTCAGGACCACTTCCATTTGGACCCGCACCTTCAGTAGAGTGTGGCGGTTCAAGGAAAGCTTTAAGGATAGCTAGCCCATCATCAGCAGCAGCAATCTCGTTCACCTTCTCCACCACCGGATGCGGGAAGGCAGCTTACTGATTCACTGCTTGGTCATACGCAGCTTCAGTATCCACATTGTAAAGAGGGAAGTTGAAGGCGGGATGCCTTGTTCAACAAACCCTAGACCAAGCAGGAAGCCAGCCTTTCCCCCATCCTCATGAGAAGCGTTGTGGGCTGCGCTCATCGCATCGTCATATGATGTGTTCGTGAACACCCGATGCACAACCTACAAAACAGAAGCTTGTCAAAAACTCAAGAGTAAGGAAAAGCTTAAAGAAGTTAGAAGTTAGGAAGCTGCGCATACCTGCGACAACGCTTCTCGAAGAAGCCATTCCTTGGCAACCAGAGCCTCCTGGAGGGCAGCTTGAGCTTCATTACGGGCGCGTTCGGTTTCGTTCTTTGTGAGGTTGGCAAGCAACACATCTTTGGCTGCAGCCTCTTCGACGCCCTTTAGCTTACGCTCAGTGTGGTCAAGCACCCCCCTCTGGTCTAAGATCTCTTGGAGCTTCTTGGCATCTTCCATGGCCAAGGCATCATGAGCCTGCTGGAGCCCCTCTAATTTGGCTTTAAGTTCCTCATTTTCGATGCGTAGAGGCTCAGCAGCAGCTTCAGCCTTGGTGGCCCTCTCGGTTGCGTTCCTTGCAGTTTCCTTGGGCAGCCTTGGAACGGGCCTCCAGACGAGCCTGAACGTCAACCTCAAGGGCCTTGAAGGCCTTCTCCTTTTCCGCAGCAATGGCGGTAAGCTTCGCGTTCTCCTCCTCGATGGCCCGCGCCTGAGCCACTTCAAGGCTACGCGCGGTCTTCAACTTGTCGTTTTCACGACAAAGTAGCTCGACGCGCGGCTGCATCCGGGCGAGAAGGATTCGGAGCTCGTTGGACAGCCTACCCTCCTGGTTGCTGGCCATGGCCTTCCCCAGCGCACCGCTTGGGGCGGCGTGACGCGCCCATTCGACGCAGTCCTCAGCAGTCCGGAGGGTCGTTCCCCGGCGGATCTTCCACCGAGGAGCATACACCTCGTTGGAATCACGAACTGCAATAAAACAAAAAAACAGTTAAGAGAAAGAAATGATGAAAGGGATATAGGCCAAAATAACCCTACGCACCTGTAGGGTCGACAACATGCCGATAGCCACCAAACCCATCACTTGAACCTAAGGGATATCCATCCAAAAGGTCAAGGAGACGGGAAGGAGGCAAGGATTGGCTAGACGCCACAACCCCAAACGTACCTGAAGGACTGGCCGTAGTCGCAGGCGCCGGAGGAGACACGGTGGAGGCTGCCGCGGCGGAAACCAACGGAGGTGAACTCACCGGAGGTGAACTCACAACCGTGGCCGCGGCTGCGGAAGAACCCGCAAGAGAAATCACCGCCGGCTCAGTGACGGATTCGGTGAAAATGGCACTGACAGCCGGCGGGGATAAGGTTACAGCTGGAACAGTTGGCTCAACGGGATGAGCAACTGAACCAACTGAAGCAGGCGCAGTCGCCTGGGTCATCGCCTCAGGTAGGTTGACCAAACCTACCTTCATGGGTCCAGAACTGCTACCTCCCGCTCCACCCTGGAATGTGGTAGCATCCACGCCTGCACAAAAAAGATATAAGTATAATGGTGGAAAATTATGCAGTAAAAGTAAAAGAAGATTATACTTACGGGTTTTCTTGAGCCTAAAGGTGCGAACAGACGGGGACGAACCCGATGGAGCCGGCCTCTTCATACCGGTCACCGTCGTCGTCCTGGGCTGCTCGGAGGTGACAGTCGTCTCAGCCTCCGGAGCAGTGGTCTCAGCACCACCTGGGTTCCCCGCCGCCTCCTCGCCGTCTCTGAGTTTGACTGGTTCCTCTGATCGGCGGAGGTAACCTTCGCCTTGCCCTTTCCGCCAGCAGCTTCTTCTTCCGCGTGAAGAAAGGACAGTCTGCGGATTCCTCATCAGAAGATGACAGAATTAGAGGAATTCCAGCAGAGGTTTCAGCATTGAAAGGTTGAGGGTTGAATAACTCCTTACCTGGCCGCGTGGCGCTCAGAATTGGGTGGCCTGGCGGGTACACCTCCACAAACCGATCCCTCGTTTGCTCCAGGATGGGCAACTCGTTCTCATCAAGTGCACGAGTACCCATCCTAGCGGGACCATCAGCCTCCCGCGGATGCAGGAGCGACTGCAAGTCATTCCCCTCTGAAATAAAAAAAGAAACAGTTAGAAGAAAAACCTATATCAACAAAGAAGACAGAGCATACCGTAAGGGACAGAGTTCAAACCGTATTCGAGGACGATGGGAATTTGTGACGCCTCTTTCCACACCCGGCTCATCCCGAGCATCACCATCCCAGACTCCGCAAAGCGGTACACCGAGTCTGGATCCGGGCGATCTTGGCGAAACCATTCCGCCTCCTGGTGGTTGAGGGCGTGAAGGGCGGGGAGTGCTCTCCCATTCTTAAACGTCATCGCAAGGGGGATGACGCGAGCGGAGATATAAAAAACTCCTGCTTCCACGACCGAAGACTGCGCTCAGTAGCGCAGATCTTCAAACCCTTGATCCAATTGACCAAGGTGTACCACCCCTGGATGCACCTCCAGGAGTAGAAGGTCATCAACCGATCAACGTGGGGCTCCACGCCCACAATGAGGCACACCCACTCAAAGTAGCGGATCTTGGCGATCGCCATCGGGTGTACCTCGGTCAGATGCACACCGTGCCTCTCCAAGACACGGTATACAAACTTCGTCAATGGGAACCTCAGATTCCCATAGACGAAGAAAGCAGCGTACACCCCTATCTTGCCCTTGGGGGCATCGTACACCGTCTGATGAGGCTCCGGAAACTCAGGCTCGAAAGGCTCGAGCATGAACTTCCGGACGATGTACTGGTAGAGGTCAATAGGAAGAGCGCACTGGCACTCGCCAGCAGTGCTCTTGTCGTCCTTTTCGGACGTCGACGTCGGGTTCTCGACGAACAACTCAGACTCCTCGGCAGTGGCCTCAAAATCACGGGTAGAAGACATGTTTTGAATGTACAGAACAACGATTTCAGAAGAATGCTCGACGGAATAGTGAGTATTCGCCGGAAACCGTTTAGAAGATGAAGAGAAAGTGTGGACTAAGGTGCACCCTCTCACCCTTTATATACTCATCGCAATTAATGCGATGAATTTAATGCGGAAGAGAGAGAAATCGCAGGTGCAATGAAACTATGACACGTGGCAAAGAGCAAGCTGGCAACAGCTGTTGAAAGGACGCGTGCCATTAATTTCGCGGCCACGCGCCCGAAAAATCGCGCCCACGCGCCTGAAAAAGCGCCTGGAATGACTATATACTGTCACGTCTCCATAACTTCCTGCACGTACTGACACTATCAGAAGAAACCGTCGGACGACGTTTCAACAGTTTGGACTGTTCTTATCCTTCCACCAACTCTTCGAATTTTAAAAAGATTCAAAAGTAAGGGGGAAAATACCCCTCACCTAGGCAACCAAGTAACTATAAGACAGGTGCGAGTACAGTGTCAGGGCAAAACCCTTCACATACTTAGCATCCGCAGGGAATTGAAGCCAGGAATACCTTGGAAGTAAAGTAACTATAAGACGAGTGCGGGTACAGTGTCAAGGCGAAACCCTTCACATACCTAGCACTCCGCAGGGAATTGAAACCAAGAAGGATCTTCTGGGCCATGCTTGCGGAAACGGGAATAACATCCCCGCATAGTGGGAACGTCGAGAACTAGATTGTTTGAAGCTCCAAGATGGAATTGGTTGTTTTAACATAATTGATCACTATGTTCAAAACTACCAAAACCTCATGGAGAATCTACACAAGTGGAACTCAACGCTCCTGACTTGCGAGGAGGTTACACACCTACCCGCATCATACCCAAAGATCAAGCAGAAAAATCGGGAATTACTGCGTGACATTAAGGAAACCGCGGGAAGAATCCACGGACAACCTTAAAACCAAATACTTTTCAAAACCCCTTGATTAAGTCCAAAGCTCACCTCATTAACAATTCATGAGAAGAACATTGGACTGGGGGGACTTGAAGAGGTAGGTCCTAGCAGAGCCAAGTTGGACCCGCAAGACTCACCTTGAAGAGGGACGTTTGCGCAAGGACCAACTGGTTCCGCAGGACCCACCATGCTCAGAGATGAAGACCTTACGCGCAGTACGCCAGCTGTTCCCGCAGGGAAAGCCTCCCAATGGTGAAGTATCCCGCCTGTCCCCGCAGCTGCGGATACAAGCCATCAGGGAAGGCTACCCGCACTAATAGCAAGGCTACACGCACAAGGCACTCAATAATTCAGTGTCACCTGAATGAATGAGCAAGGCGGGAATACTCCCGCCCAAATGAGCCAGTCTGTATGCTTCTGGAAGATCTTTTGTACTATACCTGCCAAGGTATGGACAAAATAGACAAGATCTGACCAAAGCAGCCCATGAACCAGTCACAGGGTAACAGCTCACCGACAAACAGTACGAGGAGCATGCTCTAGTACTGTTTGTCACTATTAGCCGCTGCCTACTCACCAACCCTTGTCGCGGCACGCACATAGCCTGCAGTTGGTGGAAAGGGAACAGTACCAGCCGGCCTTGTCACTATCAGCCGCTGCCTATCCACCAACCAGCATGGCACGTGCGTAGCCCATAGTTGGTAGAACAGGAATATTATACAGCTGGCTGTACCTGCTTGGAAACCTACCTTCGGCTATAAATACTCCAACACCTTGGAACGGTAGGATCATCTGGTATTTTACCTTCACTAGCTATTTCTCTCAATATACACTTATATTCAGAGTAATCTAGTCTGATTCTCACGCCGGAGGGTGGTCACAAGGAGGAACCCCCCCCTTCTCAGTGACGAGCTCACGGTGTCGGTTTTGCAGGTCATCTGAAGAACATCCTTCTTTGCCGGACCTAACCCTCGTGGGAAACATTACTTAACCCCCAGATTATCCGTAATCTGCCCGGGGTACATTAGTGTTTCTTCAGGTACTGCGGCTGGTAGTTGTCAATAAATAGTTTGTTAATTACTTAGTTTGTTAGGCTTCTATATTAGTTTTCTCTTACTGTTATATTTTTATATCTAGTTAGCTCGTATGTTTAAACATTCATATCTTTTATAATCACGTGATTTGGATTAATAAACTTTGGGCTTGAAGAGATATTTTCGTGTTTTACATCTTGTATCAATTTCGCCAATA